>NW_011889322.1:454954-483440 GCF_000151845.1 Pteropus vampyrus
TATGGGCAGCACCGGCTTTAGCCATGAGCTCCTCAGCAGCGCTGGAGGCCAAATGAGCTAAGAAAGGTAGCTTTTCAGTAGAGTTTATGTATACCTATTTCTTCTAATTGTCTGAAAATTGGTGTTCCAAGGATGAAATACATGGTTAAGGAGAATTATCAATATACTTGCTGAGCTGCGCCCCTGAGTCTCCAAACATCCAGGGTAAAAGGGCCCTCAGGCCCCTCTGAGCACCGAGCCTCCTCATCCTCCCCATCCCCCTGGCGTCCACCCCTCGGTGACATCCCAGCACCAGCACAGCGCCTGGCATGGTGGGAACCTGATGGGAAAATATGGAGTAGTTAAATGGCATTGCTATATATGGACCTAATGGCACAAACCATACATTAATCAGGTCAGTACTAGAGAAAATATCAGCGGGCAAGGCCCTGTGCCTGCGGAAAGTGAAAGCTGACACGACCCGTTTAGCTGGGATTGTGGCCGGTATCAGGCCCTATCAGACCAGGCACTTTTCTCTCCTGGGCAGCTCATCACCTGAATCTTCCCCTTCTGTCTCTTTCTGGGGAATGTGGTCCACTGGGGCTGGAATGCCTTTGTCCCAGCACCAGGAAACCTTCTTCCCACTTTCCAACCTTCCTGAATAATGCACTGATAGGTGAGAAGCAGGAAGTTTTGAGAGGGGGAGTCCTTTATGAGCCTCATCTGCATCTCTTTGTAAAGGAATCCTTCAGTCATCTCTATAAATGTCACCTACTTCCTTTAAGGAAATGGAAACTTTTATTTTTTTGATCAAAAAGAAGTTAAAGTTCATACAGGAGTTTGGCAAGCATTTGAATTTAAATTATTTTTCTTCTTTTGCTTGTTTACAAAATAACAAAAACCATGGGCCAGGGCCATTTCAACAATTAGTAAAAATCAGGATATGAAATAAAATGTCTCACACATACTGAAAACAGTTACCTTTTACCTGAGTTGTCAAAACACCTTCCCATAATGAAGCCACTGATTACCTATGTATCTACATGTGTATTCCCTGCCCAGCCCTCCAACTCCCCAAAACTAAATCGCTCTTTGGCTGTAACCTGATTTTAATGTGTGTGTGCAATCTTAGGAGGCTTTATAGCCAAAGATTAAAGCTCAAGCAAAGCAGAGACTTTGGACTTTGATCAGAAAATGTATTAAATTCCCAGATAAGGCTGATCAAAAGTAGAAACGCCAGGAGACGCTGGCATTTTCCACTCTTTTCAGCAACAGCTTGGGACAGAGTCATTTCATTAGAACCACACTTTTCTGTAGAAGAATCCAGCTACAGTTTGTAAAAAGTAGCTGTTGGTTTATGTAAGGGGTCTCTTTGCTAAAAGAGGGAACACCGGTAAGTCTACCTGGAGCCCTCTGCTCCTCCATCAATACTCACACCAGACTAACAGCCATAGTGACACTACAGCATCGGCCCCTAACCTAGGCCCACAGACAAGGTGATGTGAGCCAAGGGAGACTGCCTACATGGGTCCAGCGCCAGCCCAGGGTGAGGGATGGAAAACAAAGGGTTTGCTCTGCTAATGGACAGGAAGTAGCTGCCTCCCTGTCTAGAAAGGAGGGAGAGAAACCTTTGCTCCTTGGAGATGGCATGGAAAGGACCCTGGGTTCTTACCTTGACCTTGGGAGTATAAATCAAATGTCTTCAGGGTCAGAGCATCCCATGTGTCAGGGCTTTTATGACCTAAAGACATATCCAAGGTGTGGGTTTCATCTCTTTGTAAACATCTAGAGAGACAGCACTCATCTTCCTGGCACCTGGGGGCGGAGTGGGGGGGAGGGAGGAAGGGGGGGAGTGTGTGAGTGTGTGTGTGTGTGTGAGAGAGAGAGAGAGAGAGAGAGAGCGCGCGTGCGCGTGTGCTCGCGCGCGCGAGGGATTCTGCAGGGTCACAGCCTGGTTATTGAATGTTCCATGTTTCAGCCCTTCGCTACTGGGCACAGCGACCATCACTGGTCCTGGCCTTTCCTCTATATAGCCCTACAGCAAGGTCCCAGCCACAAAGACAGGAATTACTATTGCTTTCTTTCTCTCAACTTTTAACAAAATCTTCGTAGGTATAACTGGTATGAGCATACACATTCACTGCAAAAATGGGACAGTGACAACTATTAGGTACTGCTTGCTCACTGCACACCATGCAATCCCAGGCTTTGCACATATCATCTCGGTTAGTCCTCAGAACAGCAGCATGAGGTGGCCACTACCATCATCGCTACTTGACAGAGGACATGGAGCTGGAATTAGACCTGAACAGCCCAACTCCCGCCCCCTAACTTATAAGCACCATGCTTCACCTCCCCATGCTCATGTTTGACAGATCATTCTTTTCGTTTTTCCATTTTTAACTAAAATGGAATCAGATTATTATTTTTCATTTAGCATATGTGACCTTCTTTGGTGGCTATGGTTCACAGTGTTCCTTGCCTCACCACCGTGGGACACGTGATTTCATAGGCACCCGATGTTCTCTGAGACCCCAGATTCTAAAATTATTAGAAAAGCCTCAGGCTGTGGAGGATTAGGATAGGAAAGGCCACAGAGAGAAGGCTGTCTGGTGTAGGAGGCGGCCATCAGGTGGGAGCATTAGAAGGTTTGAGGAATAGGCTCCTGTGAACACAAGTGGATTTAGCCCTGGCTAAGAAAAGCATTAATATAGTAGAACATCTCAAGGACTGAAAAAATGGCTGAATGATGTAACTTTTAAAAGTAAGTCCAAGCTCAGGTGAATGGAGGCTTCCTGTCCTTCGGTTCAGTTCAGTACACACTAATAGAGTAGGACCACTACACAGCAGCTCCTAAAAGACCAGGGGAAATATCTGATCTCTACTCCAGGGAACCTCCAGTCTAGCAGGGGACAGCAACAGAGGCTGGCAACTTCGACACTGTAAAATTCAGGTACTGCCACCAAAAAGACATGCAAAGTGTTCTGTGGGACCCCCACAGACACACAAGAGCCCCTTCAGGGAAGGCTCTTAGAAGCCAGAGCTGAGTCAAGAAGGGTGAACAGGACTCGGTGGGTGATGAAGGCAGGAAGGGTGTTCCTGGCAGAGGTAACAGCATGGGCAAAGGGCCGGAGATTGGAGAGGTGAACGAAATAATATCACTCACATTTGTTTTTACATTGATACATGGAAAGTATCAAAATAAAAACTCCCTGGATATAGATGAGAACAGTTTGTCTTAACACACTTTGCATCTACCAACCATGAGCCATTTCTAACCAATACTAAATTCATCAAAAAGAAAAGTGTTATTTAAACACACAATAGCTGTTTTAACTACCTTTCAAAGACTGTCTATAGAAGATGGACAAGAGTCAAGCACGAATATTCGTAATTGATCTGAAACAAAAATGCTAGGCATGCATGGTGTCATATATATATATATACACACACACATATATATGTATATATACATATATATGAGAAAAAAATTGGAAGGACCATAAAAATAATCTGTATTAAACCACCAAAAAAATCTAAAATGTAATCTTAATTTTTTTGCATATTAAAAAAATAACTGTTCCAAAGTAGTGGGGGGAGGCAACCCTTACACTTCTTGAGCACTAACAATTTTCAAAATGTATTCACCCTCATTATCTCGCTTAATCATCACAAATATCCCTCCCTGCGGCGAGAAGAGGCTACACCAGGGGTCTCCTGGCCCTGACGCCACTGCTCTCCCCATCTAAACTTGTGACTTTGCTCATTAATTTTCCAGAAAAAGACACTAAAGCAGTGCATACAATTTTGAAAAGTAAATTTTAAATGTTTACTGTTACCCATCCAACTTATGGGAATCATAAAAATAAGCTAAAGCAATGGTGGCAATCTAGAGACTTTAAATACACAGAAAATGTCTTTTATTTCACAGCCATAATCCTGTTCCTATTTGTAAAATTATCAACACCTATATTGAAAGACAGGAGGGACAAGATAGGGGGAGTGGGGACAAGGTGATAAAGGGCAGACAATGACCTCACGATGGGAGGCTGAAGACCTGTTTTCATGCAGGCTTGGCCATTGCTGAGCTCCAGCTTCAGTTTCCCCTTCTGTAAAACAGTGGTTCTGGTTGCCTGACTACTAGCTTTATGGCCCCCTGACTCTTCTCTTTAGAGGACACACTCCTAGAGGAGATTAGGCCATAAGAATCAAAGCTGAGGTTCGGTGTCTCTCTCAAATGGTTTCTTCTCCCCAAACGCCCAACTTTTTGCCTCAGCTTACAGAAGAGAAAAGACTGATTTGAAGAAAATTCAGTTTATCATCTTAGAAACTAACCCAAATATTTCCCAGAAGTTTCTTGATAGTTACTAAAAGAGAAAATTGCAAAAGTAAAATGTAAACTATTTGTCTTTAAAAATGGCAATGTGTAGTTAGGTATAATAAAGAGAAGAGGACATTAGGATAGATACAGCATTTTACAATCTAACTTTTAGACATAATATAAAAAAGACCTACTATGGTTCCCAAGTTGTCTGAACGAATTATCCGTTCTGCCTGAATCAAAGTGAATTCAGGCTTCTATGTCGGCCAGGAAAATCTCCTTGGGATATTAGGTTTGCCCTAGAACAAACAAATTCTGGGAGGATGGGGCCTTGATGCTCAATGACTAGGGGTTTCATAATTGACTGGAATCAGCTATGCAGGTGCTGCCACCAGTTAAGTCACAGTAAAGTGCTCAAAGGTGATCTTGGTGTTAATTCTGGATCCTGAACAATTCACCCCAGAACTCCACATTTCACAACTTACAGACTTCGTCTCATGTTCTTTCCAAAGATTTTTCATACTTCTCACCACACTTTCCCCTATCTGGGAAAGCCGAGGAGAACTATTCGCCCCAACCCTGTATGACTCTTTCCACTGACATCAAGTATTGGCTGGGGACTTGCCTTCATGAGAGGAGCAAAATGCAGCCCCAAAGAAACAGGGAAACACTGAAACCAAGATGCCAAATTTCTTTGTGTCTAGAACCAATGAGGAAGGAATTTACCTGGTCTAGCCTGCCCCTTTCATGATTGGAACTCAGTGCCCCTTGAATCACAACTCCTGACCATATTAATTCGTGGTTGGTAATCTCAGCCATGCCATCCCCTATCATCACTGTCCAGGGCACAAGTTTAACCCGCCACAGCCCCAAAACCTTCCTAAATCAGTTTGTTTTTATGACTTTCGACACAATATATAGCCCAGAATAATTAAGATAGATGTTATCAGAATAATTCAAATAGATGTTATTAAAAGACTCTAAAAAGAAATAGAAATTTCTTGGATCAGGGTAATTAATATGCGCTGGATGGCTCAGCTTACCTCTTAGGTGTGGGTGCTGCACAAATCTAAGCAAATGGTGGGAATATCATTTGGTTTTGTGTGTGCCCCTGACCCAATTGTGGGACAGACCAAATTATCTTACTGATGACTATTTGGGGGGTTGCTTCTGTTTCCATAAATGATGGGAGCAGGAAGATAAAAACAGAACTGACCTGACAAGGCCCCTCAATGCTTCACCAACAAGACAAGCCCCGCACCTCTGCACACAGCTGCCCAAAGCTGACAGGGGAGGTGGGCTTGGGGTTTTGTGAACTGCCCCTCAGAAGTCCAGAGGATTGCTCCCCAGTAGATTCCTTCCCACGATTCAAATCAAGGAGCACGGCTTAGAGAAACCTGTCACCCAAAGGTCTTGCATACCTTACCACCTTTCCATACCCTAGCACTGAGGTTGGTGCTTCTCTGGAGGGGAGGGGTGGAAGGAGACAGTCAGGTGAATCCTTGTTGACTTCCAGGAGCCTTCTCCATAAAGAAGTCAGTTGCTAGTTTTCCAGACCCCAGGGTGGATAAGACTCAGGGGACATGGTGCCTCGCAAATGTGGCACTAGGTGGCCCCACCTTTCATGCTGACTTCTCTGTTGTGCTCAGCTGAACAAAGATATACCTGACTCCAGGGAAAAAGAGGGGAGACGGAAGGGGTGTCCTGATTTAACAGCCCTTATTACAGCTAAAGAAACAATTTTGAACAGCAGGTTAGCTGCTGAAAGATGGCAAGGAACAGAATAATTATTTTACCCTAAATAAAAGACTCCTTTCACAGGTAGCCTCATCCTCGTAGGGGCCGGCTTGAATGCAAACACCAAATTAGAGTTGTTTTCGATACCAGCATGAACCCAGCAGCCACACGATAACCTCACACTCAAGAAAACCACGTAAGCTAAAGAAGTCATGTTTCAGATGCTTAATTTGTTTTATACACATCGTATCTTCTTGGAAGTGGATTTCAGAAAAAGTAAATAAAAACCAGCTCCTCTATTTTTAGTCCTTTTTTAAAAGGCTACATGCCAGTTCCTGTTCTGAGTGTCCTTGTACAAGTCATTGCACTTCTCTGAGCCTTAGTGTCATGTATGTAAACTGGGATAAAATAGTGCTTCCTTCCAGAGAGTGGTCAAATCAACTGACGTAAGACGTATGACAGTGACAGTCAGAGACAATCCCCTCCCTGATCCTCAGACCCAATATTTTGCTTGTCTACTGTATTATGGAAAATGATAAGGAGATGCCCAAGGAGTGGCAGTAACATAGTTCCAGAACAAAAAAGTCAGAAGGGACAGTTCTACCACTGACGTTGTCCCCCATGCCTGAGAAGCACTATTAGAAGTTGTTGAAATAAATAGGCATTTGATTCTTCATCACAGACACGAGTGAGTTCTGCCCATTTATCCTGTTTATCTGGAAGTCAAATGCCAGTGCCTACAGGAAGAGAGTGGGTTCCCAGAAATGAGAGTGGGCGCTCTGTGTCCAGCCTTGGGCTTGTTTCTCCCTGTTCCAGCTGCCCCAGGACTCTGACGTCCCTATCACGTTGTACTCAAGTTGGAGAGCAGACTGAGCAGTTCGCAGAGAGATAAGACAACAATCAGGGCGAAGCTGGCTGTCCAGGCTGCAGCATTCCCTCCCAGGACTTCCTGGTGGGGAGGGCCCGGCTGAGGCCGGGGAAAGCCTCTTTCTTACAGACTGGCTGGATGTCAGTCTGAGAAGCAAGAGCACAGATTCTCCTGGTCGGGGACAGAAGGATATGCAAGCAGGGGAAGGCCTCTTTGCTTTCTGAACTTCTAATTTCCATCTGGAAAAGGTCAGCCATGTTGCACCAGGTGGCCACGGAGGTACCGCCTTAGTCTATTCTGGCTGCCACAACACATTTCCACAGACCGAGTGGCTTAAACAACAAAATCACGCCTCACAGTCTGGAGGGTGACCAGGGTGCCAGCATGGCCTGGTTCTGGTGAAAATCCTCTTCCTGGTGGCAGATGGGGTTTCCTCGCTGTGTCCTCACATGGTGGAAAGACTGCAAGCTGGCCCTCTGGCCTCTTCTTAGAAAGCCACTAATCCCACCCAGGAGGACTCCACCCTCAGGACCTAATCACCTTCCAAAGGCCCCACTTCAAATACTATCACACAGAGATCAGGATTTCAACATATCCGTTAGGGGGCTGTGGCATTCAGTCCATTCAAGTCCTTTCCTTCTGTCTCAAAAGCAACTTATTAGCCAGAATTGGGTTTTTTTATTTTTATTCGTGTCTGTGTGTGTGCGTGCATGCATGTGTGTAATCCAAAGATTAAACTCCGTGTTCCATTGAAAATCAGGTAATCCTTGTTCTTTAGGGGATTCTGTCACAGGAAGAAAGTAGCAGGAATCTCCCAGGTGGTCAGAGCTGGGCTCCAATTCTGCAGACCAACCCTCTTTAGAAAGGTCACCAGAAATAGCACATGTCTCATTTATCATGGCGAAGGCCCCATCCATGCCATGACACCTCACAATCATGAGGGTGCTTGGAGTCTATTTGATTTGGACTGAATTTTCAGACACAAAAGGTTATCAGGCTACTCTTGTTCTTATAAAGGGCAAAAGCTTTGTAAAGCAAATTGTGCAGCCCCGAGCCATGGCCAGGACCTTCAAAGTGCTTGACTTCTACAGTTTAAGTATTTCACTTTTTCCCATGATGTTAGCTTTCAAGAGAACACTGATCCCATATTGTTTTTATTTGTTAGCATGTACCTTGTCTGAGAAAACCAAGTACCTCATTCAGGAAGAAATCAACTTGAGGCTGGCAGTTACTTCAGTGGGGAGGAATTTCAAGTGATGAATTGGACACACAGCAAGCAATAAAAATAATACTTTTCATTTCTGTGGACCTCTTCAATGAACACTCTCTCTTGATTTTCACTCTTGAGGATGAATACCTCCCTTTATAAATGAAAAGACTTGAGTTTGGGGCTCATGTAACTTGCCATAGGTCACTTGGCCACAGTGACCATATCAGGGTGCCAATGCTTTCTGCTACAGGCCACAAGCCAGCTTCCTGAAACCATTTAAAAAGCTGTTGACCTATATAATGATGGCCAAATACTATGATTTCAAATCAGGTCATAGGTCAGCGCTGCCACACCCGTAGAAAAGGCAGGGTGTTTTATAGGTGTCTTGTATCTATAGGTCGCAATATATACAAGAGCTGTCAAATTCAAGCTGTCAGAAACATTAACACAGCCTCATGGGAGTTCATCCTAACGATGCCACCCCAAGAAGCACAAACTGGGGGATGAGCTTCTGATGCTTAAGAGGGATCCAATCTTAAATACAAGGCAAGATAGAACCTGGATTTTGTATGTAGAGGCAAAAGACAGCTGATCACTTTGAACAGCTAATTCATGCAAATACAGCATAACTTCATAGAAACAAGAAACACAAAAGGAACTGTCCTTTAAAAAAAAAAAAAAAAAACCTTAAGTATGCTATGTCCTCCATTAGGCATCTCCATTATTCCCCAAGTCTTGGCCAGAAAGGGGCTGGTCCAGGTTCCTGAAGATGGTTAGCTGCAACTTTCTTGCTGTCTTTAGAGAATGCCACTAGTCCAGGCACAGGAGAAAAGAGATGAAACCCACTGTTGTATCAGAAGAATAACAGGCTACTCTCACCATGTAACTCCATATATAGCAGACAGTACAAGTCCCAGTAAACAGGGCACAAGCCGGAGCCCGCCATTTCTCTGACCAGACACGGCTGTGTCTGTGGAACACGGGGAATGGCGCCCCTGGAGTTGTGTGGCCATGCAACGGGCCCAGGGTGACAAGGGGGAGAGACAGCCAGGAGCACCTCCCAGGGAACTGACTGGAGCAGCTTTATAAAGAAATCAGGGGGCAATATTGACCGAGGACCTGCCCCCAGGTGGGAAAGCAGACACGAGCTGCTCAGTGTGGAGGAAGCAGGGTGCTGTCACATTTCCTTAGACACTCACGCCTGTCGTTTGGCAGCCAGGGACCGGTACAGGCTCCTCTGTCCTTCCTTCCACAGAATGCCTTGGAGTCCTACCTGCTTGCCCAGCATGAAGTGCAGGGGGTACAGGGGGGCTCCCACACCCAGCCTGAACCCAGGCTCAATCATGAGAGTGACACACACACCTGTGGACCAGGGAGATGATTCTGGCAGCTGTGTCCGAAACAGACCTGTCAGAGAGTGGAACCCTGCCAGGAAGCATCCCACTGCTCACTGGAGAGAAGCAAAGGCCTCTGGGAGCTAAGAGTCAGCTTGCTGGGGATGAATGACCACAAAGACGAAGGTGGAGATTTTTATGAGCTGCCACCCCCTGTTGGTAAACTTGGTGTGTGGGAGTGAGTTGTAGACTTCAGAAGGGGGAGTTTGACAGGTGCTTCCGCGATCCTGGGACCAGAGGAACAGAGGCTACCTGACCACTTCTGAGTAGGGAGCTGAGAGACAGGCTGAGAGTGGTGATGGAAAGTCCCAGGAACAGCTCAGAAATGAGAAGCCCTCTTACCTCAATGAAAACATTCTATCCTGAGCCACAAACCTGACATTATTATCAGCAAGGGTTCCATACGATTGGAAATAGAAGTGAGCTCTCTTATATGAGATCATAAAACCTCTACAGAATTGCCATGAAAATCTGCAGAGTGAATTCCTTTCTGACAATACAGTGAGGGGGAAGGGAGGAGAAACAATAAAAATAAAACCTTCTCTGACCATGAAAGAAGCCTTGGCGAGGTCAAGGGCCATATCCTTTGGGTCTTTAGATGAACTGATATTCCAGAGCTGCAGGGCAGGCATTCTTGGCAACACTCCACACAACACGTGTGCCTTCAGCCCCACCATAAACACACCAAAACCAGGGAGTTCAAGTTTTTCTCACAGACTTATCAGACTGAGATCTCCAGGGAAACAGGCATCCTGTGCAATAACTCAGGACCATGCTGTAGTCCATGCCTTTTGTAGACAGCGCAAGTGAAAGGCCTGGTGTGGCAAACATGATTCACGAAATCAAGGTAGCAGCACTGTGGCCTCCTCCCTGTCTTCACCCCAACCCACCTCCTCAAAAAAGTCTCCAGCTACAGGGCAATGTCTACCACCTTCATCACCCTGTCCACAGGCAGACTGAGGGCCCACACTGCAACATGTACACCTATCATGCTGCCTATTTTAAGTAGGCCTTCGCCTTGTAAAACAAAGTGTGAAATCAAAACCATTCAGTTTTGAAACTGAGAAAATACTGGATTTTTCTATATAACCTTAAAAACAAATCTGAATCCCTCTGGACTATTAGTGAAACTTTGGATTTTCTTCTCTGAATAAAGGAGGAAAAAATGTTCCCGTTTATATGCCAACATACAAGCAATTCATAAACATGTATTAAAAATGGAGGTCTTTCTTATTTCTTGGTGTCTCGAAGTACCTTCTGTGACCTGTCATGTTATTGCTTATAGTTTAAGGGCTAACAATTCTACACGTGCCTGGATACTTGGGACACTCCATGTGCAAAGACTAAAAAGCTATGTTTCATCGTGTCCCTCCTGAGGTCCCCAGGAAGCCTACTGAGAGTGTTTTGTTTCCAAAGTATTTTTTTCTTAAGCGGTCCTGTTTCCTCCAAGAAGCTTTTTCCTGTTGTCCTTTGGCCTTTTTCTTTCATCGTGACTAGTTCCTGTGCTGTGTACTAATGTATAGGAGTGAGGAGACAGAGGGGATAACCTGACGGTCCAGGCACGTGAGTGGTGCCTGTCAGTGTGAGACCCCTGAAGGCTAGTGAACATTTATTTATTTTTTTAATTGAAGAAATGATTTAAATTTTTTTCCTCCCATCTACCTCCCAAACATTTCTTATAAATTTCACCCACCCCATGTGCTTTCCTGTCTTCTCTGGCAGAACTGGGACATTTCAAAGAACACACAAACACATTTCAGCTATGCATTATGCAATGCACAAAGTATTTGCTTAAGTGACTCCGGTATATTCAGAGAATGAATGTCTGTCAGAGTATAAACTCTATGGGTCCTAGAGGCAACAAAGCTTTTCAGAAATGCTGGGGCAGCCTGCTATCTGACTGGGTTGGGAAGGGTCTAGAAGGTTGTCTCCTCAGAGTTTTCTTGGACACAGATCACCGAACGGGTGTGTCTCCTAACACCATATGCAGGAATATTTCATGATTACTGCAAGACTGATCAAGGATACTCAGTTTTCACAGAAAGGAATGTCAAATATCCTCTTTTGCATCCTCACAAATAACCAAAACACTCCGAAAACAATTACCATGGACTATTACGTAGCCATTAAAATTATGTTTACATGGACTATGCGGGGAAGTGCTTACAGTCAGGTTAAGGCAAACCACCAGAATAGAAAACTACAACAGTATGACCTTAAGAATGTGCAATGCATAGAAAAATTGAAAAGATTTGTAATACAAAGTGCTGGTGAAGACATGAAGACAAGGCATGCTCACACGCTGTAGGTGGGAAGGTGTGTGGGCATTGCTATTTCAGTCATCAATTTGCCAACATCTAACAATATTGCAAACAGCTGTGCTTCTTTACCCAGAAATCTCCTCCTAGTAATCCCTGGCTGAGAAAAACTTGAAATATACTCAAAGATACACAGATAAGGAAGGTAATACACTGTTTGTAATAGTAGAGAAGTGAAAACAAAGCACAATAAATGTTTCACAATGGGGAATGGGCTAAATAAGTTACACGTGACAGTACTTCTGATTATTACGGTGTAGCTTTTTAAAAGAATGAAGTAGAAATAATGATCCCCTCCAAAAATCTCATGCCATTAAAGTCACTAAATAATACACATAGAATGAGTTCAGTTTGTTTAAAAAGAAAATGTACTTGTGTAGGTCTCTATAGGTAAATGCGCTGAAAAAAGAGTAGAATACACTCCTGTAGTTAGCAACATTTACCTAAGAAGGGTGGAGAGCTCTGGAGTACATTGGTTAGGATGCTTTTGGCTACAACTAACAGAAAACCTAACTTAACCTGATTTAAGGATCCAGGAAGGTTTCAGGATATCACAAATGTTCCAAAGCTGAGACTTCTCGTTGGGAAATTCAGAAAGTCAAGGGCACAGAGAACATCCCACTCTTCACCTCTGCATTCTTTGGCAGGTCAGCTGGGACCTGGCCTAGCCCACTCTGGTGCCCCACACACAGGTATGATATATCCAGAAGAAAAGGGCTGCTTGGGTCCCTTGCCTCCTTTCAAGGGCCAGGGAAGCTGCCCAGTAACCCATACTGTTTTATTGGCCAGGGCGAGGTCCACATGCTCCCCCAAGCCAATCGTTGGCAAGAGCAGCAGGCCTGGGAAGAGGGTAGACTCCTGAACGAAATCAGGTTTCCACCAGGAGGAGAAAGGGGGGTGACTATTGGATAGGCCAGAGAGGCTGAAGGGGATCTTTTTATTAGAAATGGTTCTGAATTATTTGAAATTTTTATAAGATTACATTAATTTTTAAAAATCTAACAAAAAAAAATTTGAATAAATAGAAAAAGGACTGAAGGGAAATACAACCTTGTGATTGCAGGTAATCTTCGTTTTCTTCATTCTTTTCTAGATTTTCAAAAATTAACTGTAATTTTATAATAGAAAACTAATAATTTAAAAAATGTTCTCCAGAGCTCAATATTTTGACTTTTAAGGGGCACAAACATGCCTAGTAAAGTTGTGCAGCACCATTCTGGGTTCAGAAGAGACTGGAAGAACCATGCCACTCAGCTGTGTCACCTGCCTTTCTTTTGACAGGCTCTTGTCCCCTGGAAGCCTGAATGATTTCCAATGACCCTGGAACATAATCCTCCAAGGCCTTCAGTAAAGCACCAAAAGCCACACAGTTGGGTTCCTGGGTCCCACCTCCCACCCTGGTGTGCCCTCCATACCAGGTATTTAGGAATGCCTGAACTGCCACAACCACCAGTTGGTCTTGATCAACAGAACCTGCAGGATAAGTACCAGGAAGAGCCTCAGGTAAATCTCTAGCCAGAAGGATATCCCAAGGCTAACCAGCATCCAGGCCACTGCAGAAGAGGGGAGACACATGCTCCTAACTGTAATTCTGTTTTGCATCCGAATTACTTCCACAACTGCCAACTCTCAAGCCCTAGCCTGGTTCTCCCCTGCTGGCCTTGGGTTTGTTGGTTAAGTCAAAATGAATCTCTACTTGGTGAACTATGCAGAAAAATATTTTAGGAACCTCGTCTTCCTCCTTGACTTACCAGCCCCCTTTTCCCATCAACTGTAAAAGCAGTTAGTTTTGTGATACCTAACATGTGTCCTTGACTTGTAATCCTACAAACACAAGGTCAGCATTATTTGCACTATTTTTTGGAGCAAGAAAAGCTCAGAGAGGTTATAAAAGAACCTCCAATCACACCGTAGCTGAGCAAGGAGGCTATCCCAGGTTGGTCTGATTTCAATATCTGCGTTTTTCTTCCTGCCAAGTCACAAAGCTCTCTATTCAAAGAAGACTAGGTCACAGTGAACAATTTTGGAATCTGACTAGAAAATCCCCTTTCCCTGGCTGCCACCACCATGCAGAGTGGCATCCTACAACCTTATGTTTAGTCTAGAAGTAATCTCTCCCTCCCTTCCTCATCTGTCAGCTCCTTGAGGGCAGGAAGGTCTTTATTTTTCTATCAACTGGTTCTAATACGTAGTAGATGTTCAGGAAACATATGCTGGATTGAATCAAGTGTGTTCCAGAAACTTGGTAGGGTGTCAAAGCATCAGAGGCTCCTAAGAGCTTGTTGGAAATGCAGAATCTGGGGTCCCAACCCAGACTTGCTGAGTCAGCACCTGCATTTAACCAGATCCCCAGGTATTACAGTTTGAGACATGATGGTCAGCACCCTCCATCTTCTTAAACACACACCAGTGCAGGAGATAAACTCTCTCGTTTCTATTCCGAATTATCCAATGGAAACCACACATTGTTTGATCACCCGAAGAAGTTTGAGTGGTTTCTGGGGGAAACTTCCCTAAGAGATCAGTTTGTTTAAAATGCCAAGTGGCCCCCAATCTCAAAGAATGAAAAACAGTAGTGCTTTAGCTAAAGACTGCATTAGAAAAATTCCCCTTCTAAATATATGTTCACATGTAATAAGTTTATTTAGTGCTCTAAGGTAATATTTATCACCAGCAGATTTAAACTAGGATTACTCATAGTTAAGTACTCCATTAGCATTCAGAAATTTCTAACCTTTGGATAGCTATCATTGACAATTCAGCTCATTTTCTGCCCCTATTTATTGAGCATCTATTATGAACAAGGCCTCAAAGGGTGAGATGCTGTGGGGAACATGAAGGTGGCAGTCCCTAATCTCCAATCTTTGCTACAAGTAAAATGAAGATCCGGAACCTGCTAATCGAACATTTCTGTAAAGCAAATAATGCATTCAGTATCAGTTCCACTATTTAAATGTGAAACTCAATTAGATGCTTCTATGATGCAGCCAATTAAACCGTTGGTGAAAGGCAGCCAAGAATACTGAGTCACTGGGCTATTTTCAACACCTCCCAATCTGACCTCTCTTGGGAAAGAGATGTCTCAGTGTGCTTGGGATCAGCATGGGACAATCAGTGTCCAGATCACAGTGGAAAAACTGACTTTTTTGTGTAAAGAACAAAATACATACTTGTTTTAAAAATGAAGAAAAAGGACATAGCTCTTTGGATTCTTAAAGGTCCAAAGAAAGACTCTGAAAAACTTAACATATAGAGATAGTAATATAAAAAGTATATGTATGTATTATTGTTTTAATCTGAAAAAACCATTGATTTTAAAAATGTAACCTAAAAACAAGTGGCAGCATTAAGAGGCAATTATCGAGAGTTAAGAAAGGTTGTACCCCACCCCACCCCCAAAAAAAGAAAAAGATGAATTCGACTTCATAACACACATCAGATGATGTGGGTAATTTTTACCATTTTCATTATTTTTATCATTTTCATTATTAAACAGTGAGAAAAGAAAAAATAAGAGGGGGGAGGGGGGTCCAAACTCTTAAAAGAACCAAATAAGCTTAAAAACAATTATTTTCTACATAAAGGTGAATTCTTTAGTCACCAACTGAACACTCGCCTATCAGGAAATTTTTTCATCAACATTAATTAGTAAAGCCTCATTTGGTTCTTTTCTTGGCTTAACTCTTTGGAAGTAACGTTTTATTAATAACATATTTCCTCAAGAATGTATTCCCTTCTTTCGCCTCCACAGGAGTCACTCTGGGGAGTAGTGAGAATAAAACCCATTCCACATTTGCACACAGTGGGGCAGATCAGCAGATAAACAGAGGCATCCATTTCCAAGAAGAAAATGGCTAAAAGCAGCACATTTAAAATTCTTTTAAGCCAGTCTCCACATCTCTCTGCAAGATGGAAGACAATTATTGAATGTCTTTATGCTGCTCACTTTATTTTTAACTAAATCTTTAAGTAGACTTCTGAGACTTGCCCATATGTCAGTGGATCCTGGGTTACCTAGGTAAGGAAGCACTGATTTTTTTTTTCTTTTGTTTTTGCAAAATTCTTCTAAACATTATTTTTATTTGAGGGTTATTTTTAAATACACTGGGGGTTATTGGGGGCAAACTTTTCCTGTAAGGAAATCTTAACTGCAGAAGCAACGAGTACCTGTCCTTGAATGTTGAATTGGCACCTCCCAAGGAGGGCAGCTCTGCTTTGATGCAAGCCAGAAGTAGTTGGTCAATTCACCCAGAAGGGACTAAGGGTGAGATAGACGTGTGGACAGCTGAACTTTGCCAGGATGTGCTTTTCATTATCTGGGAAGTCCAAATTGGGGAAAACTCTCCTATCAAAAAGAAGGCTGGGGTTCTAAATGATTAAAACGACCAGCTGTCTCTAATTAAGTTAATTTAAGGACTTCTGTATTTCACCTGTAAAGAAACAGGCTAACTAACCAATTTAATGAATTTAGGGCCAGATATCAAAGCTGCAGGCACTAAACACGAAATGCCTGGAACTCTCCCCTCTGAGAGCCTTTCTAACACCTGTTGAATTTCGGGCTTATAACTTGGGAACTAAAAGCCTCACGGATACGACCTTGGGAGTTTTTAGACTTTCTGGAACTGCGTGTGTATTTTTAAGGTTTCCATCTTGCTTAATCAACAACACTGGTTACTAATTATTTATGAATCACAAGGCTGAAAACAAACTTTCTTACCTTAAGCAGTTAAAGAGTGGCAAGCAGAAGAGCGGGTTGGTGTTTAATTTAGCCCCTTAGTACCTGTCCCTACCATCCCCCTCACGCTCCCCCCCGCCGCCTGCTACCGACCCTGCGCCGCTCTTTAGAAAGGTCAAAGGTGCGCCACCCTCCTCGCTCGGGGTGGGGGCACACCTCCTATCAAAACTACATGCCGGCATCCAACTCAGGGAGCTCTGGGTGGCAAGTCGACGCGAGGAGCCAGGCTACGCGCTCTCTAAGCAGGGGGCAGACTCGGCATCCAATTCAGCCTGGAACCAATTCCGACCAAGGGACCCCGAGAGACTAAGGGCCCAGGGTGCGCACTTCCCTCTCCAAGGGTCCCCAGCTCCCTACGCTTCGGGAGAGCGTGTGGTGGGGCCCAGGGAGGCCAGTGGGTCACCCTCAAGGCTGCTGCTGGGCGCACGGCCTTCACCCCGACGGTATCCCTGAGCACCCCCAAATCCAGAGGTTCAAGGTGCCTGTTCCCCTGCCTTCTACGGCGACATGCACATGGAGCCCACCGGCCCGGCAGCCGCTGTAGTCAGTCCTGCAGGGCTGGTTGTCCTGACAGAGGGACCCGGCCGGGGGTACACCACCCAGCGCCCCCGAACCCTCGCGGAGCGCCCCTCCCAGCCCCGTGCGTCCTTCGCGCCGGCAAGCAGGTGACTGAGTCCCGTGCCCCGGTGCGCACGTCCTCCAGCCCACCATCTCCCGCGTCCCTGGGAGAGGCCCCTTACCTTGGAGCCGGCCGGGGCGGCCCCGTGGGGCCAGGCGCAGACTGGGCCGGGGAGACGCGCCTCCCGCCGCCGCCGCTGGGAGCCGAAGCGGGAGCGGGCGCGGCAAGCTCCTCCCGGGCGGCGGCGGGAGGCGCTGCTCTCGCTGCCGCCGCCGCCGCGGCGGGTCTCGGAGCTACGCGGCCGCCAATCCCCGGCCGCCGCCGCGCTGGTCCCTCGGCTCCTGCGGGAGGCCAGCTGCTCGCGCGGCAAACTCTTCCGCACGCACAGCGGGCCGAGAGCCGCCGCCTCTTCCTCCTCCCCCTCCCTCTCCTGCCTCCTCTTCCCCTCCCCCTCCTTCTCCCTTCTCCGCCTCCTCCTTCCCTCCGCTCCCGCAGCCGCCGCGGGCCGGGTCTCTCTTGGCCGCGACCCAGCCTGGGACACGCTCCCGGCGCGGATGGGCAGAGGGACCCGGGACCCAGCCTCCCGGGCGGCTCAGACCCCGCGCACCCCGAGGCCCCACCATCCCCTCTGGGCTGTCCCGAACGCGCGGTGGGGTCCCGCCTGGGGCGTGGGGTCAGACCCGGCTGAGGGAGGGCGGGGGAGAAGTGTGAGTGCTTAAAGATGAACTTGGCTGAGAGGGGAGGCGAGGGGATGCGGGGCTGCCAGCAAAGGTCCCGTTCAAGTTGTCACTGCGGGTAGCAAGGAATCTTCCTTCCCTGCCAAGTGCAGACCCTCGCCGTGCCAGCTGCCACTCTGCTGTCCTGTCCGTTGGGGGCGAGCACGCAACTGTAGTCCCCTCCACGTGCGGTAGGTCTGCACTCGGGGCCAGACCTCGCTCACCAGCGCGTCTCAGCTCTGACCGCTGCAGTTTCTCCAGAAGCAGCGGCAGAGGTCCAAGGGGGCAGGTGAGACGCCTGGGTCGGGGGGGATGCTGGAGAGCACTGTTACGGGTACGATGGCAGAAGCTACTGGGGAGGAATGATCGGTGTTTCTTCCAAGGCGAACACAGCAGATCCGGAAAATGGGTCAAGGATGGAAAGACCCAGCTAAACGGCCCCCTCCCGGCAGAGGCACGTGGGTGGGGGGCCGTGGCCAGGAGTGCACTGGAGCTCCACTCTCTCACTCCCCCTCCCCCGCTGCCCTCCTCTCCTTTTGCACCAGTACAGGAAATGTTCCACTGACCTACATATTTTTCCAAACATACATGACCTTTTTTTTTCCTCTGTGGGAGGAGACAGGCGAAAATCCAAGAAGAGGAGCTGGAGCCATGCGAGGCACGCAAGAAAACAGGGAGGCTTTCACCAAGGTTCCTGCAAACACAACACAGACAAACGCACCCGAAATAATCCTGAGCCCGGAGCCGCAGTTCACTGCTTTGCCGAGCTGCGAGATGGAGTCGGGTGAAAAGGATGCTCTGCGCCCCACTGAGGCCGTCAATGGCGGTGGGGCGCCCTTGAACTTGCACCTTCCCCCAACTCCTGGCCATGATGTTCTTTTCGGAGGCACCTGGGGAGAAGCCCAAAGAGAGGAGAGAGCCCTACCTCCTCCCTGATATCACATAGGTACAACGCCTGGCACAACGCTCTGCTCAGCCCTTTGGGGGTGTTTCCGGGTCCCTGGCACTTTCTTGCAAAGTGTCCTGGAAGGAGATGGGCCCCTGCTGGTCCTTCTCTATCATACTTGGTTTGGTGGCCAGTAGGAATCTGCTAGGCCCTATCCTCTGAACGCTAGCCAGGGCAGTGGATTAGGGGGTCGTCCCTCACCTCCACTTGGTTCCAGGGGCCTTGCTTTATCCTGCCCCCCTCGAGTTCAAGACAGGACCGCTCGCTCCCGCGCAGACCCGAGACCTGACCAACAGCGCCTTATTTGGGCATGCAACCCCACACCGTCAATTAGATCAAAAACGCTCACACAGAGCTCCTTTTTCCCCCCTGTAAAGTAGGTCATTCTCTTTATTTCCCACTTGTATTATTTTTGTCTAATTCTCCTCCTGAAAAATAATCAGCTGCAAGCTTTGTGCATCCTGAAGAAAGCTGTCCTTAGCTTGCTTCTGACTTGGAGGGCTTTTCAAGAAGGAGGAGGAATCTGGCACATTCTGGGTCTGAAGTCCGTAGGTTCCAAAAGGAGGAAATTTAGGGGATATATTTTATTTTGCTTCATTCGTCTACCCCATCCTATCCTTCAGGCAAGTAAGTTTCGCCTTGCCCTTAAAGCATAATCATGACTAATATCTGCTAAAGGATAAAGCTGTATGCTTTTAACCGGATTTAATGCAGAATTTAAAGCCACCTCCCTTCCTTTCTTGTTTTGAAACAGATTCCAACTCCCTCCTCCTTCCTTTTGGGAACTAGTTGAACAATCGTTAAATGATCATTTAGGAAACAAATGCCTTACAGTTATAACACATCAAATAATTCTGTAGTGCAACAAGTATTTTTGCTTTGATCTGTTTTTGTTTTTTTTTCACCTGTGGCCTAGTAGAATATCCTAGTACATGAAGGTGATGTCTACATGGTTGTTCTTATTCCAGACTCCATCCCATCTCCTAGTGTTTATTCCACTGGGGTAGGACACCTGTCTGACCATAAAGGGGAGTGGAGTCTGCAGCACAAAACCCAATCGGGACTAGAGCACGACAAGATTCTCAAAAGAATGTGCCCTCACCCCCACACCCCCAAATGCGGGGGAGAGTTGAAAAGGCAGATTTACCTTCTGTTCATTCTATGCATTTGACGGTTCACTTCCTTTCACTGGCATTTTTTATCGAAAGCTTGTCATGAATCAGGCTGGGCTGGGCCTGTGGAGGATCAAGGGAAAGTTTACAGCAGTTTCTGTCCAAGAAGGGCTTACAATGCAGAGGCAACGATGAAGATGAGGCCAAAAGTGGCTAGTGTCAGAAAACAAAATTCCCACATAGGCTCAAAGGAAGAAATCAGGATGGGCTTCTTGGAGGAGGTAATATCAGTGCCAGGATTTTTCATAAACCAGGTAACAAAGTCAAACTAGATCATAATCTACACATTATTCAAAGTGTACAGCATAGAGCAAAAGAACCATTCCAAAACTGCATTGCCAGTTTGGGGAAATTCTCAAATCTCATGTGGTAGAGTAGTGGTTACTAGTGGGTTGGGGGAGGAAGGGGGAGGTAGATGGGATAAAAGGGGTTAAATATAGGGGGTAAGGGGTGGGTGAAGTGGGTAAAGGGGATCAAATATATGGTAGCTGAAGGAAACTGGACTTTGGGTGGTGAACACACAATAGAATATACAGAGATCAAATGATAATGTACACCCGAAAATTATGTGATCATATTAATGTTACCCAATAAACTTAAAAAAAAAAAGAATGTGGCTTTATTAATCGAATGCTGCAATGATGTATCCAGGAACTGCAGATACTTTTCAATGAATCAAATTTATGGAAGGGAGGATCGAAATGTTTAATTGTAGTCAATTATATAAATCTTTAAAGATATCAATGGAAGAGTTCAAAATTTTTGCATTCTAGCTAGATATTCTCTTCCATTACAGAAGTTGAATCTGTGGCATACCTTAACAAAAATTTTTATCCAATTAAATTCTCAAAATATGTACACTATAGGTGTCCATCGATGGTGCTACATGCAGGCAAGAATGTGTGGGCTACTATAATAATTACAGCACGAGCTCAGGATTTGGGGCCCACATTAGGTAAGTATAGTAAGTAAATTAAACACAAACCTAGAACAGACAACAAGGACAGGGTTCTATGCTAGATATCATATCAGTTTCTGTGACCAATCATAAGATAGAAGGGCCTTTTTTTTTTTTTAGGCAAGGCAACCCTTGGTCGACCTCACAGATTACAAGGACCTTGTCAGTTTACGGTCCCTTATGTTTTTATTTATTTTTTATGCCTACAGCACCTGGTCTTCCTAGGTGGTCTCCCATCCAAGTACTAACCAGGCCTGACCCTGCTTAGCTTCCGAGATCAGACAGGATTGGGGTAGCATGTTCAGGGTAGCATGGCCATAGACTGGGCCTTCCTTTTTTTATATGAATGTCCAGTAGCCCATTTGTAGATTCTTACATCTTAGCAGTTTTCAAATCAAAACAGAAAAATCAAACACAATACCATGCATCATGTTAAGTAGAATAACATCATGCTAGAGAAGAAAACTAGCAACCTAGGCAGAAGGGGACATTGGAACAGTATAAGGATGAAGAAGAGGCCTCAGAGCCCAGTCGCTAGAGACCGAATGACTCAGAGGCCACAGCTTATAGGCACTTACAGAAGAAAGATTCAATAATGTGTACCCTGCATTTGAAATATTAACACCTTGGTTGTGCCAGGAGTTTCAGAGCTGTGGAAAAGTGCAGGAGGGTGATTCGTTCACTGCAGCAGTCTCTCATAGGCCTGAAGATGCTACCAAGAGACAGCCGAGGTCTTATGCATCCTGCCTGGTAGAGTTGAGACTTGACTTGGCTTTTGTGCCTATTAGATCATGTGGCTGGCAAACTAAAGAATGAAACAAGATTTCCTTACAAAGCTGGAGTGCGGGCCCAGATTGGAAATCTGGGCTAGAGGAATCTGGAGGAGGCAGAGGCCCAAAGCCTCAGCTAACCCCACTAGCTAATCGCAGTGCTTCTGAGGACCACAGGAGGAAGTGGTACATGTATGTGCCCATGCACGCAAACACACAACACACACATACACACACACCTGAAAAAGAGGTGAAAGTTTTGACAGCACGGGCCCTTGAGAATAATCTTTCTTTATAGTTATGCCCCTTGAAGAAGTCCCTTCATGTATATTGCCTCTGATAATAAAGTTTGATCTTAGGTCCCATTTATTTCTCTTCTGAGAGGATCTTTAAAAAGAAAAAAAAGAAGGTCTTTATTCTTTAGAGCAGTAGTAGGTTCACAACAAAATTGATTGGAAAGTACCTATATACTCCCTGACCCCCTACCCCAGCATCCTCACTTTCAACAGCCCCCACCAGATGGCACATTTCTTACAGTCAATGAACCTACATCAACACATCATTATAACTAGGAGTCCACAGTTTATTTTAAGGTTCACCCTTGGTATTGTACATTCTAGGGTTTGGATAAATGTATAATGGCATGCATCCACCATTATTGAATCGCACAGAGTAGTTTCACTGCCCTAAAAATCCTCTAGTCTCTACCTATTCCTCCCTCCATCCCCACTAAACTGTGGCAGCCATTGAACTTTTTACTGTCTCTATAGTTTGCCTTTTCTAGAAAATCATATAATTGGAATCACACAGTGTGTAGACTCAGATTAGCTTCTTTCACTTAGTAACATGCATTTACGTTTCCTCCATGTCTTTTCATGGCTCAATAGTTCATTTCTTTATAGCATTGAACACTATTTCATTGTGTGAATAAGGTTTTCAAAGTGGTATTTTAGTAAATAATGTTTGCAGTAATAAAAAGTAACATTTATCTAATACTTATGTGCCAGATATTTACATTACCTCATTTCATCTTCATAAGGCTCTATAAAAAAAAAAAGTGATTTATGATTTCCAGGTGACAGATAAGAAATCTGACTTAGAGAGGCTCAAGGTGCCCTCGGTTGCTTAGCAAATACATGGCAGAGCAAGGTTGATCCTGGCTCCATAACTGACAGCCCATGGTCCCCCCACTCCCACCAGATTCAGCACTCAGCTGTGTCGATGCCAAAACAAAGCTATTCGTGGCATCATTCAATTTCCATGAGATCTTGGAAGCACTTGCCAAAGCAGCCATGTGCTCCTACGTCGCTGCACATTTCTTGTCTGTTTTCTCTTGTTCTCCTCTCAATACATCAGTTATTAATATCTTTACTCCCTTCCTGGAGCAGCCGTCTTCCAAGTGCTGGAAATAGAATCCCAGGATGAAGGATTGGGGTTGGCAAAAGAACAACACTTGATCCCGATAGTTCACGGAAGGAAATAAAGTCAGTGGGTCAATAGGTGTGCTATTGGCATATTGGCATCTTGCCAAGGGCACTGTTGGACTTTCGTGATAGCCTGGGTGGGAGTGTCCTTTTGTAAACAGATGTGACTTCAAAACAACTCTAGGTCACAGGTTGGGAAAGGAAGCCAATTCCTCCAGTGAAAGGGCAAGGGTAGGTATGAGTCAAGCCTCCTTCTCTTGGCCCATGGTGGGGTGACAAGCTCAAGCCAGCCCAAGGAGAAAACTTTGCTCAGCTGTGACCTCTGGACATCCTTCTGGTAGATGTGGTGGCAAGGGATGTAGGCTTTCTCACTGGATCCCGATTGCCTTCTTGGGGAAATGCTCAGCCTGAATTGTGAGTGTTCCAAGGAAGTATTGAAATGACCCCTCCTTGAACCAATAGCCTTCACAGCTGAGCCTGTGGAATGTGGCCCCAAAGCCTGCAGAAAGCAGAATGGAAAGAAAGTCTTTCATGTACAGGGTGCTTGGAGCCAGAGGAACGAAGGTCCAAGAGAAGTAAATGTGCCAGAAGGATGGGAGGTGTTTTTTCTGTGTCTGCAATTAGCTGAGAGGACTTCACAAGTAATTGTAGAGTTATCGCAGACAGCGCAGAAGGAATCACTTAACCTCTGTGAAGCAGTTGCTCACGGCCTGCGTTCATCGCGCACAGGCGAGCTGTTGAACCATGCGTTTTTCCAAGTGCAAGGAACACCCTTTCAACACAGGACAGAAAGATGGCTATGTCCACATACAAGTGGCCATTGTCTTTCACTGTTCTCTGATCATGTCCCATTTAACGCAACTAAGAAGAGGCAATTTAATGTATTTACATGTATCTGTAAGAGCGCATAGACCCTCAATGGGCATTTTCAATTAGTTTCCCAGATTGGTTTCCATTTCTGTCTCATTTGCAAATTCTCTGATTTCCATGTGATGCTATTTTAATAGTTAAATTTCTACATTAACAAATGCATAATCTACCATGTACTTTGTCCAGGAAGAACATTTAGTGATAGGAAATCATCACACACAATTCACTTGAAATGAAAAACTAATTATAGAAAAATGTTCTCCAAGAAGCTATTTATAGCCCCCTCCCAAGCAGGCAGCAGGCTACATATTTCCTGTATGGGCAATCATTATTTTATTAGTATGCTTTGTTGCAAGGTTTCGGTGAGAAAGAAGCTTTTGTCAATGGTTTCAATATACCACTTGCATTGACAGTGAACATGATTCTCTGAGAAAGACGAACCTCATGTGATGTCTCTAGCACATGTGTGCTATTGTATGTCACTCTGTATTTCTTCCTTTCAAGGCAAATGAGGGTTTGCCCTCCAATGAAAGATGATTTCATCATGGCAGCTGGGCTTAACTGTATTTTCACATTTCAGAAATTTGTAATTAATGCCACTTTTCCTTTTTATGACCTTAGTGAGAGTCAGGTGGTACAGAGTCATCTGGGTCAGGGATTGATTGGGTCTTGCTGTCTTTTCACTTGAGACTTTAAGATGCCAATGGGTGGCATTTTGTTTTCTTGACCTTTAAGAATTCAGACCAGTGGTTCTAAAAGCATGTTCCCTGGACCAGTAGCATCAGCATCACCTAGGAAGTTGTTAGAAATGCAAATTCTGGGCCCTACCCAGACCTGCTGAACCAGAAACCCTGGTCCCAGCAAACTGTTAACAAGGTTTTCAAGAGATTCTAATGTGTATAAAGTTTGAGAACCACTGTTTTAGACAGTTGGTGATAATGCAGGTAGGGAATTGTTCAACTTCACATGGTTTGAGCTAATTTTATTGCGTTTCCTGTGCCAGGCCCTAGGCTGAGAGCACTGCATACATTAATTTATTTAATCTTAACAACCACCCTCTGAAGTTGGTTTTCTTATTATACCCTGTGATAGATGATGCAATGGGGACTAAAAGGGGTTAAGTCTCTTGCCCAGGTAACTTGTCAGCAGGGAGCAGAGTCAGGATGCAGACATGTGTCTCCCTGTCACCCTGCACTATTGATGGTTTGTAGGCACACTCAGCCAAGTGACTGTGGAATTTTAATAAGCCCCCTTTCTCAACTCTTCTCCACACTTTCCTATTCCTTGATTCCTTCCCTTTCTCTCAGTGTCTTCGAGTTATTTCTTCTCTCTCTTGTTCTTCCCCCACTGACCCCTCTCCACGAAAATGAACTGCTTTAAAATATCATCATCCTATCTTTTATCTTTTTCTCATTTTGCTCTTCATCAGAGTCCAGTTTGGCCAAATCATAGTGCTGAGGCCAGACATGATGACTTCAGGCTGTGTGGAGAGCCAGTGGCTTGATTGTAGCCTTCCAATAATGGGAACTTGGCAGGGAGGGAAATTAAGTTAAAAGGCACGTTACCAAAGGGGGTTTACTAAACATGATGAGCTGTGCCTGCCACCGTACCAGGGAGGTTCGGCGGCATTGTTCAAACTCACAGGGAACTGGCGGTCTAAGAGAAATGACCCTGACCTCAGTCAGTGAGTCAGGAAGTAGCATTAGTACTCCAAAATAAGAACAAAAACATCAGACTAGTGCATGAATGGCAAGTATAAAACATCAAGAAATGGAATTGAAAGGTTAGAAATAACCCCTCACACTTACGGTCAATTGGTTTTGACCAGGAAGCCAAAACAATTCACTGAGGAAAAAACAGTCTTTTCAACAAATGGTGCTGGGACAACAGTATATCGACACACAAAAGAATGAAATTGAATCCCTACCTCATGCTCTATATATAAAAACATTAACTTAAAATGATCGAATGAACAATATCAGAGTTAAAACTACAAAACACTTAGAAAAAAACATAGAAGAGAATCTTCATGATCTTGGATTGGGCAAAGGATTCTTAGATATGACACCAAAAGCACAGCAACCAAAGGAAAAAATAGGTAAATTGGACTTCATCAAAAGTAAAAACTTGTGATAATACCAGCAAGAAAGTGAAACGATAACCCACAGAAGGGAAGAAAATATTTTCAAATCATATATTTGGTAAGGGATTTATATCTGAAATATATAAAGAACTCTTAAAACTCAGTAATAAACAATGAATAACCCAATCATTTAAAATGGGCAAAGAATTTGAATAAATTTTCCTCTGAAGAAGATATATGTGTGGCCAATAAATACATGAAAAGGTGCTCAACATCATGAGTAATTAAGGAAATGCAAGTTAAACCCACAATGAGATACCGCTTCACATTCACTGGGTTGGCCATTATTTAAAACAAACAACAAAAAATAGCAAGTGTTGGTGAGAATGTGGAGAAACTGGAGCCCTCATACACTGCTGGTGGGAATATAAAATGGTATAGTCTCTTTGAAAAACAGACTGGCAGTTCCTCAAAAGGTTAAACATAAAGTTTTCATTCGATCCAGTACTTCCACTCCTAAGTCTGCCCAAGAGAAGTGAAAACAAATGTGCACACAAAGACTTGTACATGAATGTTCACAGCAGCATTATTCATAACAGCCCAAGCTGGAAATAATCTGAATGTCCATCAATCAATGAATGAACTAACCAAAATGGAATATTATTTGGTCATGAAAAGGAGTGAAGTCCTGATACATGCTATAACATGGTTGAACTCTGAAAACCATTATGCCAAGTCAAAGAAGAAGGTTACAAAAGACCATTAACTGAAAGTTTTGCTTACATGCAAGTCCAGCACAGGCAAATCTATAGAGACAGAAAGTAAATTACAGTTGTCTGCTTCTAGGGGGGATGGGGTTTGGGGATATGGTGGATTAAGTGTATAAATTTTTTCTGGGTGATAGAACGTTCTAAAATTGGTCGTGGTGATGATTGTATAACTGTGAAAACACTAAAAGCTGTTGAATTGTGCACTATAAATGGGTTGATTGTAAGTGAATTATGTCTGAATAAAGTTAACAAAAAAAATGGGGAAAATACCCATTGAGGGTATTAATCTGCCTAATTCTTCTTTCTTGAAACTTCATTCATTCATTCAACATCATGCTTCCTTCCTCCTCGTCATGCCCCTCTCCCTTCCTTCTTCAATGTTCCTTCACTTCTTCCGACTACCCCATGAGTGGGCAGGTCCTCAAGTTTCTATCTTCAGCCTCTTGCTCTTGTCCTTTCTGAGGAGAATCCAGTCCTGCATTTCTCATTCTAAAGTCTTTCAGATCTTTATCTCTGGTTCTGACACCTGCTCCCTTCTCTACCCCCACATTCCCAACTGCTTGCCGATGTTTCTATTTTGATGTCTCTACCTTAACTTGTCTAAAACTAATTTAATTCTCTTTTTTCCTTTTCTCCTCACCCAAGCTTGAAAGCTGACCTCTGCCTGTAAGTGCTCTGTCTTCTCCTGTCATTTAGTAATGGAATCTTTGTTGCCTAACTTTGGATTCATTCGTCTCTTCCTTTCCATCTCCTTTGTCTCTCGTCCATAGTGCAGCCCTAATTAAGAATGTTCACTAGCATTCTAACTGGCCCTAAGTAGCTATAGAATGTGAATGGTGAAAAAAAGAGAAGGTAGAATTGCAGCCTAAGCAAGAGCTTCAAAACCCCCTGCTATGAACTCTGTGCAGAAGATTTCACAAGCAAGTTATACAAAAGAAGATGAGACCCAAGGGCCTGAAGAGAAGCCTATTAATTAACGAAGCAGGTCACCTTGGGCAAATTAAAACATAAGCCCAAAGATGTGGGTTTAGAGAGCCCACAGACAGGCTTGACACTGAGCCAGAGCACACTGATAAAGCCAGGCCAGTGGCTGACATACTACTTAATAAACAGCCACTATGCTGAGCCTCTCTACTGTTCCTCTGTCCCTGCTGTGCCCCCATGATGCTCTAAAACTCTGACCATACAGCAACTAGAAATCCTGTTAGTGGTAGTACTATCACATGGCTCTGATTCTATAACCACCCTGGGCTCAACTTTGGTGCTTTTCCAGTGACTGCCAAAACAAGTCCATGCTCCCTGGCATTCTCAGGATCCATCTTAATCTGATCATAACCTAGTTTTCCGGTTGATTTTCCACTACTTCCTACTGTGCATTTCCAGTATGTGACTTGTGCTGTCCTAACATTAAATCTCTGCTTTTGCCTTTCACTCCCTACTGTCTGCCGAAATTTCTCCTGTCGCCCAAGGTCTTGCTCATATGCTACCACTTCCAAGAAGTCGTCCCTGAGTCCTTCTGCCAGAATTGATCTTTCCTTTCTCACTGTTATTTATATAGATGTATATTTTTATGGATCTGTTATTTTAAATATATAT